>NC_039361.1:33519403-33519574 GCF_003573695.1 Papaver somniferum | reverse complement strand
GAAGGTAATCCTGAACTAATCAACATGGCATTCATCATATCCTTAAGGGTACGGTTCTTTCGTTCAGCTACACCATTGGATTGAGGTGAATAAGGGGATGTAGTTTCATGTATTATGCCATGTTCTTCACAGAAATCTCCAATAGGAATTAGATACTCACCACCACGGTCA
>NC_039361.1:32025048-32025620 GCF_003573695.1 Papaver somniferum | reverse complement strand
GAGAATTTCTGCTGGATTTTCCAAAACTCGTTTGTGTGCTTAGTCCGCGAACTCAGTCCGCGAACCCAGTCTGCGAACTGACGGAAGTTCTCGAACCGAGAATTTCTGCTGAGTTTGGAAAACTCAACCGATTAACTTAAGTCCGCGAACTTGTTTGTAAACTTAAGAGGTTATGATCTAAAGATGTTCTCTGAACAAGAAACATTAAATTACTAAGGAATGGTTTATGCAAAACGTGGCTATGATGTTCATGAGACGATTCAATCGAATTGAATCATCTTTGTTTCAATTGTGTCTTGTGTAGTTACATAAAATCTCATAACAATTGAACAACTCTCTAACTAGTTCATTTGAGTCAATTGAACTAGTTATGGTGCAGAAGAACAAGGTTAATATGAAATGCTCATATGGTTGACCTTTTGGGTTACTATGTTGAACCAACATGAACATACATGTTTGGGCATGGTTTTCACGAACCCAGTAAACGTTTACCCAAGTGTGTGTGACAAGCTAAGTTTTCGATCTAACGGTTGAAAAATATTAGCTTGAATCTAAATCAGGTTTTCATCTAA